>NC_079205.1:28822958-28857958 GCF_026745355.1 Beta vulgaris subsp. vulgaris | reverse complement strand
TTCTTGACGTCTTGGGATAAGACTTCCAAGATGCACTCATGGAAGGGCGAGTTCCTATTGTCCAGGCGCCCAGTAAAGCGGTGGCAAACCGTCTTCGGTATTTTAGCCGGACAACCACAAATACTGGACGGATGGCCTCATACTTGGAACTGGAGAGTAACTCTGCCGAAGAGATGGTGGAGTACTTCCGGGTTTCGGAGTATACTATGGAAGATGTTTCTTTCAAAGGTCCGTCCAATTGGATTCCTTTTAAGGAAATGTTTTATCATGACAACTTCCTGGTCGCTGCCGGCTTAAGGCAGGACGAGGACAGAGGTATATCAACTGAGAATCTTCCAAGTACAAATTTCTAGACTTAATTATCATTCGTCCAACATTTGTTTCTCTCTTTCAGATTCAGCCAGGAGCAAGCTCAGGAAGTCTTGGATAGGAGATATGAGCTCATCCAGATTGCGGACACTCTATGGAAGGAGTACAGCAAGTCAGGTGCCGAAAAGCGGGCCGACACCTTGGTGAGCTTTGTATATGTATTCATATTTTTGTTTGTTTGTTTTTTTTTCTTGCCGGCCGGTCTGCTACTTTGGAGGGTAACCCGTCAAGATGGTGTCTGGACGACTTGTCTACCCATGGGGCAATTCGTCCAGAGAAACACAGGACGAGCTAATTCCCAAGAAGCAACTCGGCTAGGTTGAATTCTTGACGGCTTGCCTCTTAGGAGGACAGTCCGTCTGGAGTAGCATAGGACGAGTTACTCATCTGAACAGCAACCCGTCCTGGTTGATATCTTGACGGTTTGCCTCTTCGAGGGGCAGTCCGTCTAGAATAGTGTTGGACGAGTTGCTTATTTGAGGATCAATTCGTCCTGATTGATATCTTGACGAGCATTCCATCTTTTTTCAGAAAAATGCCCCAACTTCAAAAGCTCTGGCCGAGAAAGCCGCTGCAAAGAAACGGCCAGCAGGCACCAGTGAAGCCCCTCCCTCAAAAAAGGCAAAGGGTTTTACTGCTAAGAGGAAGAAGACCACTCGGCCGGTTCCCAAGGTCGTGATCGACCTTCCGGCCAAGGAGGAGACCAAAGAGGAGCCAGCTGAAGTTGACTCTCGAGCCCTGGTGGCCTATACTGGTCCGGCTGAGCAACCCGATTCTTCGCAACCTGACGAGGTTGTCATTCTGGACGACGCTGAACAATCTTCCAAGCCGGACGCGGCTGTGGACGGATCCGCCTTTTCTGGGCCAGTGGCCCAACTGGTAGGCCAGATGCCGGCCGCTTATAGAACGGCTTCCCGTTCTTCTGGTGAGTCCTACTATTCCAACGTAGTTAGAACACTACGGGTTGGCGGGCGTCCGATGAGTCCGTCCAACAAACAGACCGTGGTTATTCCCATCAGGTGTACTGACGAGTCTAACCTTTCAGATAAAGGGAAGGGTCCTGCTGTTGTCGGCTCCCCTAGCCTCTCTGACGATGAATCTTCTCCAGCCTTTGGAAAGATGTCGTCGTCTGATCGTGAGAAGCTCAAGACGGAGCTGTTCAAGTGCTTTCCCGAAACTTATATCAAGGGGTTAAGGGGAGCATCGTCTGGGCATGTAGGCTACATGTCTCAGCTTGCTGCCGAGGTACATTCTTTCCTCTTCGGACGCTTATGCTTTTTACTTGGTCTTCATTTACTTTTTTATTATCCGTCCTGACATGCCCTATCCTTTTATGTTTTCAGCTTTTTGCTCGCAGCATGATAACAGAAGACTGGGCGAAGGAGCTCAGAAAAGAGAATAAAAAGCTCGTCCATGATGTAACTGCGGCCGCCGACCATGCTCAGTTCGTCATTTCGAGCAAGAGGTGTTGCACCAGCAAACCAAAGTTGCTTTGGAAAAAAGGTCGGCTGAGCTGGAATCTCAGATCAAAGTCTATCTACTTCGGTTGACGGAGATGATAGACGAACGGGCTTCGTTGGAACGTGTTCTGACGGACGAGAGGAATTCAGCCATGACTATGGCTGCCGTTTCTTCAAGGAAAACCTCGTCCTGAAGGTCAAAAACCAAGCCCTTCGAACTGAGGTTGCAGAGACAATTGCCGGCGCCAAAGAGGCTATGAACACCATCATAGATACCTCAAAAGAATGGGCGGTGAAGGCTTTTGAGATGATGGCCGAGGAGGAGGATATCCCCAGATATGCTCGTCGGCTGGAATTCCAAGAAGCCTGCATAAGGCCACCATAACTAAAGCAGAACCTCCCGTCTTTGAAGAATCCTCTGAGGATGAAGAGGGAGAGGACAATGCAGAGGCCCAGGACGAAGAGGACAACGATCCTCCTGCCGCCTAGTTCTTTTGTTGTATCTGGCTGTGAGCCACTTGTAACTTTTCCCCTTTTGTACTTAGATGAATTTAGGTTGTAATCATCTTTTTATATTTATGGGAAGCTAACTTTTTCAATCTCTGTTGTTCTATGCTTTACTGTTTTGGACGCATTGTCTTACAATTCCATGATTATACCAAGTACAAAAGTAGTTCGTCATAACATTTTGGCCGATTATACTTACAACTTCATCAATGTTCAAGTATAAAAGTAATTCGTCTTAATATTTGGCTGGTCTAATCAACTCTTTTGGCCGATTTCTTCTAGTACTATCATTAAAGCCAAGTATAAATAATCTCGTCAATCATTCTGATCTGACTCAGTAGCTCTTTTCTGGACGTTCATAACCAGATGCTCAAGCAAAGACTTGCTTTTATTTTTGGATTTTAAGTATAAAAGTTTGCTCGGCCAGACCCTGGTGTCGTTCGTCTTTGGACAAAGACTTTCATTTTATAAATTATGTCCCTATATGCCCCTTCTTGGACGAAGAGTTTTTATAACTTTTCCCTGTTCAAGAAGGAGTTAAGATAATTTTTAAACAACTAGGACGAGCGTTTTATGCCAGAAGCAACTCGTCCAGGCTAATATTCTGACGGGCTGCCTCTTTGGAGAGCAACTCGTCTGAATGATAGTTGGACGAACTGATTCTTCGGAAAACCTCGTCCATCTTTGTGAAATCATAAAATAACTTGTTCCTTTACTAAGGTTGTTATTTTGAAGTTTTGTGGCTTTTGGACGGACAGTAAGATGCCTTTACTAAGGCGTCTTATTTCCAGCCGACCTTGTTCAGGAGATGTTTAACTCTTTAAGAAAACAATCGGCCAAATCTGACATGTTTTATCCGTTTAAGAATGATAACATGTTCAGCCAACTCCCAATGAAAGGTGCTTGTCTTTTTGCTTTGGAAAATTAGTTAGCTTTTGACGTTAGTATGTAACTTAAGCAAACAATTAAAACAAAGTCATAGAGAAGTAGAATTGTATTATATGAAGTTTGCTTGACGGATAGTCAAGGTACATGTCTACATTCTACTTTTTCATTGTAATGCATTAGGAAAAGATTACAATTTAGCTGGGTGCTCTAAACAAAGTATTTCTTCAAAGTGTCAGAATTCCACGTCCTAGGAATAGGACGTCCGTCCAATCCTTCGAGACGAAAGGTACCATTCTGAACGACTTCGATTATCTTATAGGGTCCTTCCCAGTTAGGAGTAAGCTTGCCTAACTCTTTGCTCGGCCGACCGCTTCCATCTTTCTGAGGACGAGATCTCCCATCTTTAGTGGACGTCTAGCAACTCTTTTGTTGAAGTCTCTAGCCATTCAACTTATATAGTTGCATCCTCAGCAGAGCATTGCCCCTGACTTCAGGAACTAAGTCCAAAGCCGTCCTAAGAGCTGCCCAGTTAGCATCTTCTGAGTACATCATTACTCTTAAGGTGGGTTCCTCAACTTCAATAGGAAGGACAGCCTCAGAACCATAAACCATCATAAAGGGAGTCTCTCCTGTGGAATTCTTGGCCGTCGTCCTAATTGACCATAAGACCAGCTGCAATTCTTCTACCCAAAGCCCCTTTGCATTGTCTAACTTCTTTTTTATTCCGGCCGAAAGGATCTTGTTAAAGGCCTCTACTTGCCCATTAGCCTGTGGATGAGCTACTGCTGCAAAGTGAGCCTTAACTCCTTGATCGGCCAACCATTGACGAAGCTTGGGCGTTTCAAATTGCGGCCCATTATCAAAGACGATGGACTGGGGCATGCCAAACCTTGTAATCAAGTTCTTCCAGATGAACCCTTTGACATCTTGGTGGTGATGCCCCTTAATGCTTCAGCTTCAACCCATTTTGTAAAGTAGTCTACAGCTACTATTACAAATTTCTTCTGGCCGCAGCAACAGGAAAAGGCCCAAGAATGTCCATCCCCCATTTAGCAAAGGGAAGAGGAAAGAGAATGGGCGTCAAGTAATTGGACGGCTTTTGATGGATATTACCATGCTTTTGGCAACTATCACACTTCTTGGCATAGAGGAGTGCATCTTCTTTTAAGGTCGGCCAAAAGTAGCCCGTCCTGAGAGCCCTTTCTGCCAAAGCTCTTCCTCCAATGTGAGAAGCACAAGCTCCCTCATGCAACTCCTTCAAAACGTCCAGACCTTCCTTTCGGCTGATGCATTGAGAAGAGGCCGATTATAGGATTTTTGTATAAGGTCCATTCCACAACTCAAACCACTTGTCCCTAGCCTCACATACTTGGCCTTAATGGGATCAAGAGGCGACGGCCAGTCTTCTTGAACTCAATGATAGGACTCATCCACTCATCATCTCGGCTGAGAAACAGTACTTCTCCGGCCTCAATGCTCTTGGCCGCCTTCACCTCCCAAAAGACTGTTCTAGGAACATCTCCTTCGCCGAGCTGGCCAGTTTAGAGAGGGCATCAGCTTGATGGTTTTCTGATCTGGGCACCTGTCTAGGACGAACCTCTTTAAAGACTTGATCTCTTCCTTGACCAAATTCATATACTTGCTCATGGACGCTCCTTGCATTCAAATCACCATTGACCTGACTGACAACCAGCAGAGAGTCGGTCTTAGCCTCAATTTCCAGGCCCCAGCCGCTTTACACATTTTTATGCCGGCTAAGAGAGCTTCATACTCTGCCTCATTATTGGACGCCTGGAACTTGAATTTCATAGCATATTCAAACTTATCCCCTTCTGGAGATTGAAAAATGATTCCTGCCCCACATCCGTTGGCAGTTGAGGATCCGTCCACCATAAGGGTCCAATGACGCCTTCCTGCTGCTGGATCTTGGACGCTTTCTATCGTAGGCCGAGTAAGCTCTACAATAAAGTCAGCCAAAGCCTGGCCCTTGATTGCCTTTCTAGGCTCAAATGTTAAATCAAACATATTCAGCTCAACAGCCCATTTTAACATTCGGCCAGAGGCATCCATCTTATGCAACACTTGCCTAAGCGGCTGATCTGTATATACAAGGATGCTGTGAGCTAAGAAATAAGGTCTTAACTTCCGGCTGCCATCAGCAAGCCAGGCCGAATTTCTCGATGGTAGAATATCTGTTCTCAGCATCTTTAAGCACATGGCTCACAAAATAACGGGTATTTGCACGATCTCTTTCAGCCAAAGGACTGCACTTACCGCGAAGGGTGATACAGCCAGATACACATACAACCTCTCTCCTTCGGCCGGACTGATCAGCCTAGGCAGCTGCCGAAGATGATCTTTTACTTGCTGAAGCGCTACTTCAGCTTCATCTGACCATTCAAACTTGGCATTTTTCTTGATGGTAGCAAAGAAATGGTGACATTTGTCCCCTGATTTTGAGAGAAACCGTCCAAGAGCAGCCAAACAGCCCGTCAACCTCTGAACTTCTTTGACTTTGGACGGCGAAGACATATTCATAATAGCCTGAATTTTGTCGGGATTTGCCTCAATCCCTCTCTGATCAACCAAAAATCCCAGAAATTTCCCAGCAACTACGCCGAACACACATTTTTGCGGATTAAGCTTCAACTTGAATTTTCTCAAGGTGAGGAAGGTTTCCCTCAGATCGTCCAGATGATCTTTCTCCTCTTTACTCTTGACGATCATGTCGTCTATATAAGCTTCCATATTTCGGCCGAGCTGCGGCTGAAATACTGTATTAATGAGCCTCTGAAATGTAGCCGGAGCGTTTCTTAGGCCGAAAGGCATCCTGAGCCATCCATACAGCCCTTTCTCAGTAATGAAAGAAGTCTTATCTTGATCATCCGGCCACATAGGAATCTGATGGAAGCCAGAGTAGGCATCCATAAAGCTCAGTAGGGCATGGCCGGCCGTAGAATCAACCAGACGATCTATTTGGCAACGGGAAGCTGTCCTTAGGACAGCCTTGTTCAAATCTGTATAATCAACGCACATCCTCCAAGTGCCATTCGGCTTTGGAACCATCACAACATTTGCTACCCAATCTGGTAGTATGTTTCCCGGATGAATTTAGATTTGAGCAACTTTTGAACTTCTCGTCAACGGCCTTATTTCTGGCCGGCCCCAGATGCCTCTTCTTCTGCCGAATAGGCTTTTGCCCCGGCTCAATGTTGAGCTTATGGACAGCCACCTCAGGGTCTATCCCAGGCATCTCCTCTACAGCATAGGCAAACACATCTTCAAATTCTCGCAGCAACGCAACCAAGGCGTCCTGAATTCCGTCCTCAAAACTGATCCAATTTTCAATGTCCTTTCCGGACGTTCTGGATTCAAGCAGATCTCTACTGGACTTTCCACAGGTGCTGGACGTTCTAGTCCCAGACTCATTATAGCCATTATCTCAGATGAATGTTTTTCTTCCTTAAAGCCAAACACTTTCTCTTCTTGCTAGGCAAAAGCATGGACGGAGTGCTTTCAGGAAAAGGCGACTCCTGAACCTTCTCAATTTCCTCCTTAAGCTCACTAATCTGGCCTTTAACTTTTTTGGCCGAATCATCTCCTTGTGCCCTTGGACACTCTGCTTTTTCCTTCCAAGATGATGGTTTGAGTGTGGTGAGATAGCATTCTCTGGCAGCTTGCTGGTCTCCATAAAGAGATCCAATCTTCCCACCATCGCACTCAAACTTCATCAGCATTAAATGGGTCACAATGACGGCCTTGATGTGATTTAAGGTAGGTCGCCCGAGAATGACATTATAAGCTGTCAAGTCTCGTACTACCAAAAATTTCACAAAAAGCGTCCTGGCCGCATCTTTTTCTCCAACTCTGACGGCAAGGTGACGGTTCCCATAGGGTGTATGACCCCGCCGCCAAAACCAATTATAGGATGATTTACCGGCATCAAATCGTTTTTGTCAAACTTTAAACGAGACAAACAATCAGCACTGATGATGTCAGTTGAGCTCCCAGTGTCAATCAAAATTCGCCTAACCCTTAGATTGGCAATCTTCATTTCCACAACCAGCGGGTCATCATGAGGCGTCCTAATATTCCCCCGGTCCAACTCGCTGACCACTATTTTTGGAAAAGGATCAGACTCGGCCTGGTTGGTGAGCATAACCTGGCTGAGTTCCCTCAAATAGTTTTTGTGGCCGCGATTTGTCGGACCTCCAGCTGCAAATCCTCCTGAGATGACCATCACTACATCTCATCCGTGCTATCTCCGTCCATTTTTCTTCCTTGACGGTTATCCCTTTTCTGAAACTTCCTTCCTGACGAGGGTAGGTAATTGTTCATCTTTCCTTTTCGAGCCAACTCTTCTAGTGCTCGCTTCAAATGCTTGCATTCATTGGTTTCATGTCCACAATCTTTGTGAAAGTGACAATACTTGCTCTTGTCCCTGTTACGATAAGGCGTCTTCATCTCGGCCGGCGCCTTTAGCTCATGCTGATCTTTTATTTCCATCAAAATGGAATATTGATCTTTGTTGAACTCTATTGGTTCAACAGAGGCCGCCGGCTCGGACCGCCTACTTCTCTTGGACGAGTGGTCATAGTAGTCATGGCCCAAGTCTCAGCCTTCTTGGGCGGATTCTTTTTTGGCTGAACAGCCTCTTCCACTTTCTTCACTTCTGGCTGTTTTGCCTCAGCACAGACCTCTGTGGCATGAATGAATGCTTCAGCCTCCCTCAGTGCTTCCGTCAAGTAGTGATTTTCTTCTTCACCAAATCAAACTTAAAACTTCCTGGTCTTAGACCTCTGATGAAGGCGTCAAACGCCACACCCGCATTCAAATCTTGGATCTGCAACGCCTCCAGATTAAACCTCTTCACATAACCTCTCAAGGCTTCCTTAGGACCTTGGATGACCTTACCTAGGTGCATGCTTGTTTTCTGTTCTTGCCGATTAGCCACAAAGTGACTGGTGAACAGAATACTAAGTTCAGTAAAATTATTCACGAATTAGGAGGTAAGTTGTTGAACCATTTTTGCGCTACTCCTTTCAAAGTAGCTGGGAAATTCTTACACCAAGTAGCATCGTCCACCCCTTGGACATACATCTGATGCTTGTAAGCTGATAGGTGATCGTCCGGATCAGTAGTTCCGTCAAAAGGATCAATGGTAGGGAGCTTAACCTTTGGGAAAGGAGGGGACTCCATGATCCTGACCGAGAAAGGAGTGGGCCAATTGATCTGGAGTGCCGCCACCTGCCCCTCAATGGGTATGTGCTCCTGACGGTACTCTTTCAAAACCGGATTAGATGAGGTGTTAGCTAAGGCTTGACGCCTGTACACCATAGGCTGCAGAACTGTCTTCTCTTGCCTGGGCTGGAAAGCGATGGACCACGGCTTCGCACCACTGTCTGGACGGGAGCCTTAAGGACGGATCCTTCATATATGGCGTGGAGCCAGAGGCTGAACGCTGCTGCGCTGCCGCCCTCTTGGCCTCCAAGTACTCCCGAGCATCAGTCTCCATCATGTGACCAGTAGGAGGGATATTATCTGCTGGACGGACCACCAGCTTCCAGTCCATCTTCCTCCTAGAATCACTGACTGCCGGCTGCTTTCCTTTGGAAGGCGGCTTAGTCAATTCTGGCCGAGGTGGCCGACTAGGTCCTGGACGACCCTCTTGGGATCGCCCTTAAGTGGCGCAGCTGCCTCTTCTCTGGACTCATCTGAAAAAATAGCATGTTGTTCTTAATCTGCTCTTCCATAACAGCGGCCATCCTGGCCTGGAAGTCATTTAACACATTTTCCAAATGACCAGCAGTCACTGGACGGTCAAGATTTTCTTGGATGACTGGAGTTACAGTCCTACCCTCGAGGTGAACGGCAGCATGGCCCTGATCCCTGCCTCGAGGTGGCCTCTCGTCATCAACGGTATCATCCACCTGAACTCTAAAACTTCTGTTCCTTGCCACATTCGAAGAGTGACAGTCCGTCATTGTTGCGTCTCCCCACAGACGGCGCCAAATGTTATGTAGTGTAAAACTAGCAATTTATATCACAACTCCCAAAGATGGTTCTTAGAACTGGAGACTTGTGCAACAATGATTGGTTCAAATCCCGAAGAAACTCCTGACCAGCAACCTGCACAAAAAGGGACCCACCCTGGAGGTTTGGGTGGTATTTCCCCCTCCGATGCTTAAGTCAGATATCAGGGATGTAAAGGAACTTTTAGAGAGAGAAAGTAGAGAGAGAGAGAGAAGAATTTATGACAGAGTAACAGTACTATGCTCTGAAAAACGTACCTTTCACCCTGAAATCAAGGACTATTTATACTGTTTGAAATGACTGCTGTGCCTTGATGTCACCCTAATTTGGGAGCATCTGATTGGCTAATCAAATTTTGGGACACGTGGCAGCTGTTAACTGGTCAGTACACCTCACTTTCATATAAAGGTGTAAATCAGACTTGCTGGGCCTAAGTACAGTTTTTGGGGCCAGAAGAAGGTTTTTTAGTACGTTTCAGAGAAACGTACTTTTAGGCCTGTCACCTTCAGGCCCTTTTGTACTTTTATTCCCCTGCATGTATGCCACTTGTAGGGCTCAGATGAGACCACGTGTCAGTACCAGAGCCGTTTATTTTTTAGGCTACAACACTATTATTATTATTTTTTTGTAAATAATGCTAAAATACCTATATAATTATATTCTTTATATTTTCTTAATTATAAATAAACAACTCCAAAAATACGGAGTATTACAGAAAACATCTAACTAAACTTCATACTTTATTATCATAGATAAATAAGTACTTTAAAGTCAAACACTCTACGTATGTCTACTCAAACAAACTTATTAAAGTACTTTCCTACTAATGCAGAAAATAAGATATACTAGATTACACAAGCTCTCCATTCCCAGATTCCCAATGATGTAACATCTGCGAACCTGTAAATGTCAATGCTCTAAAGAATCTGCTCACCAAAATTGGGTCATCACATGATCAATAAGGCAAAGCCATGATCAACAATCACAAACAAAGCACGTAATCAACAAAGCTGAGTACTACATAGTAATACATAAACATTCCTAACATTATACTAATAAATAATATGCAGGGATAAATAATATAACCATATAACATTATGCAGATAACTTCTACTGAACTAAACATTAAACATCTTTTTATTACTTTAATGGAATAGTTATTGGACTTGAGTTGTCTTATCTAATAATGCCTTCACCTAGGAAGACGAAATATGGGAGCTACCACGTATATCAGAATGACCTGCGATATTGAGGAACCTTTGAAAAATAATAGGGATGGTGATCAACACATCTCCCTGAAAAAGTCATGGCACGCTCACCATGTACCCCAACTCCTAAATATCCAACTCGATCTAGACGTGCACCAGTCTAAAGTTCATAACTATCCTCGTTACACTTTTCGTTATTTACAAATTATTACTTGTTATGACACACATACAAGCAACACAGAATCATTAAATCAAGCATTCACATCTTGTAATATCCTAAAATCTTAAAAATGTAGTTAAAACATATTTTATTTTATCGTTTCACTAATTAAGCAACGTATATTAAAACGAATATAGAATTTCAACACAAAAATTTCCAACTTAAATTGTTTTAATAAATAAGCGACAATAGTTTATATTTTATGATTTCATGAGTTAAACAAAAAGGTTAGTTTTTGTTGTTAATTAATTAAGGCACAAATATATCGAAGTTTCACTAATGTTTACAAACCCATGTGAGGTAGTAGAATGAAAAGTAGTGTAATTTTCTGATTTTTGGATTACAAAACAAATAGGAAAAAGAGAAAAAAAAGCCATGGTCAACTACTTCATTAGCCTTGCCTTTTTCTTCACCCTTCCATGGCTACTTGGCAAGCATGCCATCACACTCCCTCCTTCTTCATCTACCAAAAATTCTGTCACCAATCCCTCTTCTTAGCTTTTTCAAGCCAAAAATTAAGAATACTTACTTCAATTATCTCCCTCCCAACCACTGATTTTGTATTCCTAATTTCACTATAAATGGCCATAAAATCCATCACCAAGAACACAATCAACAACAATCTTCATTTTCTCTTCTCTTACTTCACCACCACCTACGAACCACCTTGCAAACACCATAATTTTCAGTCCCCAATTCGCCAGAACACGTGACTCAAGGAACCCCAAAAAGAAAATCCATTTTCTCCCCCCACTCTCCTCTGTTTCAGAGTTCAAACACCACCACCACCGGCTGCCGCCGGCTCGCAGACGCCAAGACAGTCGCCTGCCACCTCGCGCATCATTCGCTGGCCACCAGCACGCTTGCCAGAGCTCCGCCGCGCCAACACCTGCGCATTCTCTCTCTTTCCTCGCGCTCTTCTTCTCGCGTCCTCTCCTTCGTCGCGCCTGTTGCACGCGCACCACCGGCGACCTGCGCCACACCGCCGGATACCGACGTCTCTGCTCGCCGCTGCTCGCTGCCGTTCGCCGGAATTCCTGTGCGTGGATTTCCATTGCCTTTCTTGCTCTTAGTAGCAGAGGTAATGAATATTCTTTTCAAAATTCTGATTTCCTAAGTTTTAATTCAAGCCCAAGTTTAATTCCCTTGCTAGTATACTAGTTTAGGCCTAGGAGACTACACTAGAACTTAAAATTAAGTTTTATAATCTGATATATTGTTGTTGTTGGGCTTAAATATAATTGGAACTTGTTCCACGGACTTATTATGTTTATATTCATGGACTGATTTAGTTAGTTTTATTAAACCACCTAACTTAATTCCTAAAACTATGTTTGGGCTATATTTCATGACTACTAAACTAGTTGAGTTATCAAAACTAATACAATAAGCTTGTTATTTGTTATTTGAGTTTAAGTTATTATCACTTCACTAATCCTTAAGTTTATTTATTATAACTAGTTACTTGACTTATTAGTTTTAAATGATTAAATAATATTAAAATAATTGTTGACCCTAGTTCTGATGATGACAAAGGAACAAAGATGCAAACTAAGTATTGGACTAACAAGTTGTTTAAGTGAGTGAATTTCAAGGTATCAATGAAAGGAACAAAGAGAATACTAAGTCAAGGAAGAAATCAAGTTTGGATTTTGAAGACTAAGTGAAGATGTTTCTATATTTGGTACTGGAGCAGCATTGGAGCAAGAAGACTAAAGCGAGGCTTTTTGTTTTTAGTTCCATTGTAAAGGAACGAGTAAGAATGGTAAGGAACTATGTCAATTTAGAATGAGAATGATCGTTTGTTCCTTTGTGAGGAACAGACGAACTGGCACTGAACTTATAAGTTAAAGGAACTAACAATTAAAAGGAACTAGACTTAGGATGAAGCATTACAACGGTACATTTATGTCAGTTGAATAAATTATGCCTAGAATCTAGGTAACCGTTTTATTTAAGGAAAAATCTGATTTTAAGGAAAAGATTTTATTTTTTCAAAGATAATAAAAATTCTTTTCGGTTTTTATGAAAATATTTTAAAGATAATATTTTTGGATAAAGGATTTTATTTCGATTTTATTAATTAAAATGTTTTTAATTAAATTAGATTTTCGAGTTAATGCTTAAAGTGGTTACCAAAATTAAGGAGCAGTAACTTAATTCTCTCCCACAATTAACAGTGATCATGGAGATCATGGGATGACTGAGGAACGTGTTCCTATGGATAAGGAACGTCATGGAATAATGGTTCAAACCACTAATACATGTTTTAATCCGACGTTCCAGGTTATTACCACTATAAATACTAATATCTAATGAAGTTCCATTAAGTGTGTCTGACTAAGTGATTTAGTGAGTTTAACTAAGTAAAGTGTCACTGCCTTCATTCTCTCATAAAGCCATTTGTTTTTTGCCTTCTTACTCTAATTCCACTAAGTGTATTCGATCAATTGTATTTTAGTTTTTGGGGTGAGAGGACTTTGAGTGAAGTTCTGTAAGAGAGAAGCTTTGAGTAAAGCAAGTAAAAGTAAGAAAACTTCAAGTGAAGTTGAGAGGAACAACTAAGGGTGATAATGAGTCTGACAAGCTCGCAAGCAGCTCGGACTCGGCTCGGTCAAAGGTCGACTCGTTGAAGCTCGGCTCGAACTCGGGCTCGGCTTGAGACTTAAACGAGCCGAGTCGAGCTAGGCAAAGCTCTGCTTGTAAAGCTCGTGAACAACTCGATTATTATTTTATACTAAAAAAAAATTATATTGAAAAAATATTTTACATTAAAAAAATTTAATACAAATTTGTTATTTTAATTTAGATTACAAATTACTTCCTCCGTTTCTTTTTTACTTGCAACGGTTTGACTTTTACACTATTCACTAACTCTACTTAGTTTATGTTTGGTGCTCTATAGTTAAGGAAAAACATATTCATGTGAGATCTTGTTAGATTCATATGAATGTATATTTTCCGAATATATACTTTTTATAATTTTTATTATCGGTAATTAAACTTATTGATGGTTGAAATTATGCATTGGCAAGCGTGAAAGTCAAACTGTTGCAAGTAAAAAAAAAAACAGAGGAAGTATATATTTTAATTTGTGATCCAACTTCACCTGTACTCCACTAGGCACTAAAGTCCCACATTGATTAAGAAAACAAGGATCAACCTTATTTTCTTTATAAATAGCTACTACTCCTTACTTCAACTTAAAATTTAATTTTGTATCTCCTTGGTTGAAAAACAAAAACTATACTTTATTTTCTTGATAGAGGGAATGAAGTATATTTTTAAATATTTGATTATTTAATACTTAAAATATTTGATAAGTTTTTCTTTAGCAAAACATGGAGTCCCACATTGGAATTTTAACAATGCTAGGAGGGATTCCAAGTTATAAAAACATATGTAAACAAAACAAGGGTATAATGAGTTTTTTTTTTCTTTAACAAAACATGGAGTCCCACATTGAAATTTTAGCAATGCTAAGAGGGATTCCAAGTTATATAAGCATATGTAGAATGAGTTTGTTTATCTTGAACAAAAAATGGAGTCCCACATTAAAATCTTAGCAATAGTAAGAGGGAAACCAAGTTATAAAGCATGGGGATAGTGAGTTTGTTTTTCTTTAACAAACCATGAAGTCCCACATTGAAATCTTAGCAATGCTAAGAGGGAAATCAAGTTATAAAAGCAGATGATGGGTGAGTGAACAAGCTCACCTACTTCGAGCCGAGTCGAACTCATTAGTCGAGGCTAAACGAGCTCACGAGCCGGGCCTAAGCGAGCTCACGAGCCGAGCTCGAGCCGCAAATTCTAATCACGAGCTCGAGCCGAGCTCGGCTACCCCAAGCTCGGCAAGCTCACGAGCCGAGCCGGCCCCATGAAAAGTTAAACGAGCTCGAGCCAAGCACATTACTATTTGGGCTCGGCTCGCTCGATAAGCACCCCTAGGAACAACTGTTAAGGGAACAGTTGTTCAGGAACTTGAGTTTAGGAACTCAAGGTGTAGCTCGTGAGTAGAATTAGGTTGTAACAAAGTTGTTTGGCCTAATTAGTGAAAGAGTTGAGTTTAAAATCCCTAGTGGTCGAGGTTGTTTCTTCTTGTTGGGCCCAAGAAGTTTTTCCTCGTAAAATCCCTTGTGTTCCTTTATCTTGTTTATTTGTTTAAGTTTAAAATTCCGCAAAAAGTTATGTTTATTTTTACACAAACAATTCACCCCCCCTCTTGTATTTTTCCTAGTGAATTAACAATAATGTTAATGGTTCTATTATAGTTTTAAACTTAATTAGATTAATAATGGACGACTAATTTGTGTTTACCTATGAACTCCTATAAGTTTATACTTTCAAATGGTTAGATAATATGCAATAATATAAATATAATGTTTCGATAATTCTAAAAGTATAACTAAATGAGTTATTTCACTAATTATTCGATTAAAGAGTCACCTTAAGAAGTTATTAATGACCAAGATAATAACGATCTTTAATGAGACCTTTTATGTTGTTATAATGAACGCTATGACCTTAATAAGCACAAACTAATATTTAAGCTTAGAAGCTAAATAATGAAACGTTCATTGATAAAACTATTCTTGATTAGATTAAAGAAGATAAATTGATTAGATTAAAGAAGATAAAGCATATTACAAGCCTCCCCGGCTATCAAGGTTGTTAAGCAGGAATTCAGGTAACGTCTACTGCTAACAGCCGCATTTCCCTTCGAAGTATGTTTTATGATCATGATTAATATTATGTCTTATATATGGATTGCGGGAAATGAAATGTTTTATGATGGTTATGATGATATGATATGATGAAATGATGATGATGATGTTATGGATGAAATGAAAGAATATAATTACTCACGATGATTATGATATGCCTAAAGGCAATGAAACATGATAAATTCAAGTGAAAGACGGTTCTTGGCCAGTATCCCGTTCTTCTGGGTCGTGCACGTACCTCTCGGCCGGTTAACCACCTCCCGTTTAGTGAAGGCTATTGTCCTCGGGTGGCACCGCGCATATCTATATTCCGCGCATATCTATTGTCCTCGGGTGGCTGCCTCCCGTTTGCGATGTTACTATGTTATGGGGAGACGTCCCTTCTATTGTACGAGCCAAGTTACCAAAGTAAAAGATACATGATGATGAACATGATAAAGAAGATAATGTAATATGATATGATATGTTTGCAAAAATAGTTTTACTTATTCTTTCCTCACTGTTTATAAATAAAATGATGTGAAATGAATTTACGTTGTTAGAGTAGTATGTTACTGAGCCTCGGCTCATGACGTTTTGTTTTATGTTTTAGGTACCGATGGTGATAACGGGATGGCGTAGCAGTGAGGATTTATTTAATATCTAGACTTATGTAGATTCTCATGGTTTTAATTTAAGTTAATGTCAAACTTTGATTAGTAACAAAGTTTCAATTAATAAAGACTAATGTTGGATCCATTTTATATTTCATATTTATATTATGTTTAAGTCTATGAATTCTTGTTGCCTTGTATTTTCCTAACGGAAAGTACGACAGTAATTCACCGACTATATATATAGGTTCTGCTGCTAATAATTGATTAATTAACTTAACAATGATGATTAGAGGTCGGGGTGTTACAGGTTGGTATCAGAGCAACGGTTCTCGGTACCTCAAGTAAAATTTTAAAGGTTTTACTTAAATTAGTAAATAAAATGGTAAAGTAATTGTGTAAAATGAGAATCACCGCCATAAGTTACAAGATTTATATAATATAATAATATAATAATATGAATAATAAATGGTGTAGTTAATAAGTACTTAAAAATGAAAATGTGAGTGTTAGGATAGGGAAGGGAATGTTCTTACATGATTTTTACGATGGCGTTTACGCCTCATTTAACATGTTATGCACAGGGAATATATGATGTTTTAGAACATGCAACAAGTGAAAGTGGACCTACCAACGGAGGAAATGGAACTCATGGGTCGAAAGTCACACTTGAAGAAATGAGGGCAAGGCTAGATACTTTGCGAAGTGAGCCTGTTTTCGAAAAAACACCTGAAAATGCTAATGGAAATCAAGTGGATATAATGAAGCTGATGATGAAATTCTTACAAGCAAACCGACCAAGCTCTAGATGGAATTCGAGTTTATCCATCTGAGGCAAAGGGGTATGTCAGTTCTAGAATATGCTGTAAAATTCAATGAGTTTGCTCGATTTGCTCCTGATCTAGTGTCTACGGATCGTCAAAGGATGAATCAATTTGAAGGAGGTTTGAATCTGGATTTTCAAGAAAGGCTTACTGAAAATATGAGTAAGTCCTATCAAGAGTTGTATGACCGAGTGATCAATGTTGAAAGGAAAGTGAAGCTGCGTAAGGATGTGTATGAGGGGGGAAAAAAAAGAAAAGCTAAATCTTATAATGTCCACTCCAGCAACAACTTCAACAAAAAGCCGAACACGGGATATTCGGGAAATAATGAGAAGCAAATTCCTCGATGCAACAATTGCGGAAGACAAGGCCACATGACAAATGAATGTCGTAAGGGAAGTGATCAGTGTTATCGATGTGGTAAACCAGGTCATATGATTAAGAATTGTCCGATTCCAGATTGGCGAAGTGGAAATGTCGTTAATCGTGGTCAAAGAAACGGTCAGAACTCTGGTTATGGTGGAAATAGAAGCAATGCAAACAAGAACCTTCCACGTGGACCCCCGCAGGCTGGAAGAGTCTTTATGATGCAGCGTGAAGAAGCGGAAGCAGATGATACTGTCATTACTAGTACTTTTGCTGTCAACTCTGTGCCTGCTTATATTCTTTTCGATTCTGGAGCTTCCCATTCGTTTATATCTACCGCATTTTCTAGAAGCTTGAATGCAAAACCATGCTCTGAATTCTCTGCCATGTTTGTCACCATCCCTAATGGTGAATCCATCTTATGTGATGTCATGTATAAAAATTGTCCTATCCTTATAGGAGGTTGTGAATTTCAAGTAGACCTCGTTCGATTTGAATTAACCGACTTTAATGTGATATTAGGAATTAATTGGTTATTCCAGTACAAAGCCGACATAAATTGCATTAACCATGAAATAACCCTCTGGAAGCCAGATAGGTGTAAGGTTTCTTATCAAAGAAGAAAAGTCCAAACCAAACCTGAAATCATCTCAACCTTGAAAGCCTTCAAGTTACTTTCAAAGGGTCATCATGGATACCTTTGTAATGTGGTAGACCTGGCCAAACCTGAACCCTCATAATTCGATATTCCCATAGTTTGTGAGTACCCTGATGTATTCCCGGAAGAGATACCCGGCATGCCTCCAGAAAGAGAGATAGATTTCAGCATTGACCTCGTTCCTGGATATGCTCCTATTTCCAGGGCAGCTTCTCGAATGACACCTGCTGAATTACAAGAACTGAAAAAGCAACTAGATGAATTACTCGAGAAGGGCTATATTATTCGACCTAGTGTATCACCATGGGGTGCACCAGTTTTGTTTGTCAAAAAGAAAGATGGAAGCATGAGGTTATGTATTGATTATTCGGAATTGAACAAGATCACCATCAAGAATAAATATCCATTGCCCCGTATTGATGATCTCTTTGATCAACTTCGAGGTGCAACCATCTTTTCCAAAATAGATTTGAGATCTGGATATCATCAACTTCACATTAAGCCAGAAGATATTTCAAAAACTGCTTTCAGGACTCGATATGATCATTATGAATTTACAGTAATGCGATTTGGGTTAGCCAATGTCCCTGCTGTTTTCATGGATCTGATGAATCGAGTATTTAAATTATACCTTGATAAGTTTGTGGTTGTATTTATCGATGACATCTTAGTGTTTTCAAGAAACTCCATTGAGCATGAAGAACATTTGAGAAAGGTGTTGGAAGTATTGAGAGAAAGGAAGTTGTATGCAAAGTTGAAGAAATGTGAGTTCTAGTTGAAAGAAGTTGCCTTTCTAGGGCACATCATTTCGGATATTGGAGTCTCTGTTGATCCACAAAAGATAAAAGCTATGATGGAATGGCCTAGACCCACTAATGTTCCTCAAGTTCCGCGTTTTATGGGTTTAGCTGGATATTATAGAAGATTTGTCCAAGATTTCTCCCAGGTAGCCATGCCTATAACTCGATTAGTGAAGAAGACGGTTAGGTTTGTATGGAGTGATGAATGTGAAGCAGCTTTTCAAGAGTTGAAGAAGCGTCTCACTACCACTCTTGTCCTTACTCTCCTTTATGGTGATGATGGATTCGTTGTGTACAGTGATGCCTCTAAGCATGGATTAGGGTGTGTGTTGATGCAGAATAATAAAGTTATAGCATATGATTCCCGTCAACTTAAGCCTCATGAACAAAACTACCCAACTCATGACCTTGAACTAGCCGCAGTTGTGTTTGCTCTAAATATGGAGACACTATCTCTATGGTGTTCCATAAGATCTTCACTGACCACAAAAGCCTTAAATACATTTTTACCCAAAAAAATTGAACCTGAGGCAACGTAGATGGCTTAAACTCATCAAAGACTATGATGTTGATACCCTATATCACCTGGCAAAGCTGATGTTGTAGCTGATGCTCTAAGCCGAAAATCCTACATAAACACAACCTTAACCTTGCCGAAGGAAATCAATGATGATTTGATGAAGATAAAAGTGGAGATTGTGCAGCCTAAAATAGAAGCACAGTTATATGCAATGGACTTGAGGCCGAATTTGTTGGAAGAAATAAAAGAGGCACAAAATGAAGACTTGGAGTTGCAAAAGATAAAGAGTGATGTGAAAAAGGGAAAATCACCGGGATTTGTGATCCAAGATGATGACACATTGAGATTTCAAGGTTGAATATGTGTTCCTGATAAGGAAGCATTGAAAAAGAGAATTCTAGAAGAAGCTCACAACAGTTCTTTTTCTGTCCACCCTAGAGAAAACAAGTTGTTCAAGGATTTAAAGCAGACTTTCTGGTGGAGCAATATGAAGCAAGAGGTTGAAGAATTTGTATCGAGCTGTTTGACTTGTCAAAGGATAAAGATCGAACATCAGAGACCTGCAGGATTATTGCAACCATTAGATGTACCAACATGGAAATTGGATTCAATTTCTATGGATTTTATTATGGGATTTTGCCACCGTCATTTAGAGGCATGAACTCTATTTGGGTCAATGTGGATTTATTGATAAAATCCGCACATTTCCTGGCTATTAGAAATAATTGGAGTTTGGATAAGCTAGCTGAGTTATATATGAGCACAATTGTCAGATTGCATGGGGTGCCAAGTTCTATTGTGTCAGATCGTGATTCGAGATTCCAAGCAAAGTTTTGGAAGGAATTGCAAAAGGCACTCGGTACGAGACTGGATTTTAGTACAACTTTTCATCCAGCAACAGATGGTCAAACAGAGAGAACCATTAAGACTCTTGAAGATATGTTGAGAGCATGTATTTTGGATTTTCAAGGAAGTTGGGAGAAATACTTGCCATTGGTTGAATTTTCTTACAACAACAGCTATCAAGTTAGCATCCAAATGACACCATATAAAGCACTTTATGGAAGAAGATGTAGAACATCCCTGTGTTGGAGTGACATTGATGAAGCGCGGATGATTGGACCTGACTTTATACAAGAAACAACTGAAAAAGTACGATTAATTCAAGCCAGAAAAAAGCTGCACAGAATAGACAAAAGAGTTATGCGGATCATCGAAGAAGACCATTGGAATTCGAAGTAGGTGATAATGTTTTCTTGAAAATTTTGCCTACTAAGGGTATTATGAGATTAGGTAAAACTGGTAAGCTAAGTCCAAGATACATTGGTCCATATGAGATTCTGGAATGATTCAATGAAGTAGCTTATCGATTGGCATTACCGACAGACTTGGATAAAGTTTATAATGTTTTCCACGTGTCAATGTTACGGAAATATATACCAGACCCTAGATCAGACACGAGCCTTTGCAGCTAAGGAGGGATTTGACTTATAAAGAGAAACCGATTGAAATTCTTGATCGTAGGGAATAGCAACTTTGAAACAAAGTAATTCTTATGGTTAAGATATTTTGGGCTAATCACACGTCATCGGAAGCCACTTGGGAAGTAGAGGATCAGATGAGAACAAATTACCCTCACTTGTTTGATGTGTTTAATTATGTGATTCTTAAATCTTATGTATGAATGTTCAAGTTTATGAATGCATGATGCTATCCATTTGACAATGCTATGTAAGTTTCGAGGACGAAAATTTTTCTAAGGGGGGTAAGGATGTAATTTCCTAAAATCTTAAACGTGTTTAAGTTAAATAATTAACCATAATAATGTAGTTAAAACATATTTTTTTTTTATCGTTTCACTAATTAAGCAACCTCTAATAAAACGAATATTGAATTTCAACATAAAAATTTCCAACTTAAATTGTGTTAATAAACAAGTGACAATGGTTTATATTTTACGATTTCATGAGTTAAACAGAAAGGTTACTTTTTGTTGTTAATTAACTAAGGCACAAAAATATCCAAGTTTCACTAATGTTTACAAAGCCACGTGAGGTAGAATGAAAAGTAGTGTAATTTTCTGATTTTTGGATTACAAAACAAATAGGAAAAAGAGAAAAAAAACCATGGTCAGCTACTCGATTAACCTTGCCTTTTTCTTCACCCTTCCATGGCCACTTGGCAAGCATGCCATCACACTCCCCCCTTCTTCCTCTACCAAAAATTCTGTCACCAATCCCTCTTCTTAGCTTCTTGAAGCCAAAAATTCAGAATATTTGCTTCAATTATCTCCCTCCCAACCACTGATTTTGTATTCCGAATTTGACTATAAATGGCCATAAAATCCATGACCAAGAACACCATTAACAACAATCTTCATCCTCTCTTCTCTTACTTCACCACCACCTAGGAACGACCTTGCAAACACCATAATTTTCAGTCCCCAATTCGCCAGAACACGTGACTCAAGGAACCCCAAAAAGAAAACCCATTTTCTCCCCCACTCTCCTCTGTTTCAGAGTTCAAACACCACCACCACCGGCTGCCGCCGGCTCGCAGACGCCAAGACAGTCGCCTGCCACCTCGCGCATCACTCGCCGGCCACTAGCATGCTCGCCAGAGCTTCGCCGCGCCAACACCAGCGCATTCTCTCTCCTTCCTCGCACTCTTCTTCTCACGTCCTCTCCTTCGTCGTGCCTGCTGCACGTGCACCACTGGCGACCCGCACCACACCGTCGGATACCGTCGTCACTGCTCGCCGCTGCTCGCTGCCGTTCGCTGGAATTCCTTCGCCTGGATTTTCTTTCCCTTCCTTGCTCTTAGTAGTAGAGGTAATGCATATTCTTTTTCAAATTCTGATTTCCTAAGTTTTAATTCAAGCCCAAGTTTAATTCCCTTGCTAATATACTAGTTTGGGCCTAGGAGACTTCACTAAAACTTAAAGTTAAGTTTTATAATCTGATTTATTATTGTTGTTAGGCTTAAATATAGTTTGAACTTGTTCCATGGACTTGTTATGTTTATATTGATGGACTAATTTAGTTAGTTTTATTAAACTACCTAATAACTTAATTCTTAAAACTATGTTTGGGTTATATTTCATGACTACTAAACTAGTTGAGTTGTTAAAACTAATCCAATAAGCTTGTTATTTGTAATTGAGTTTAAGTTATTATCACTTCTCTAATCCTTAAGTTTATTTATTATAACTAGTTACTTGACTTATTAGTTTTAAATGATTAAATAATATTAAAATAATGTTAATGTTTCTATTATAGCTTTAAACTTAATTAGATTAATAATGGAAGACTAATTGGTGTTTAACTATGAACTCTTATAGGTTTATACTTTCGAATGGTTAGATAATATGTAATAATATAACTTTAATGTTTCGATAATTCTAAAAGTATAACTAAATGAGTTATTTTTCTTTTATTAGTCGATTAAAGAGTCACCTTAAGAAGTTATTAACGACTAAGATAATAACGACCTTTAATGAGACCTTTATGTTGTTATAATGAACGCTATGACCTTAATAAGCGCTAACTAATATTTAGGCTTAGAAGCAAGCTAAATAACGAAATGTTCATTGATAAAACTATTCTTGATTAGATTAAAGAAGATAAAGGATATTACAAGCCTCCCCCGGCTATCAAGGTTGTTAAGAAGAAATTCAGGTAACTTCTACTACTAACAGCTGCATTCTCCTTCGAAGTATATTTTATGATCATGATTAAAATTATGTTTTATATATGAATTACGGGAAATGAAATGTTTTATGATGGTTATGATGAAATGATATGATGAAATGATGATGATAATGTTATGGATGAAATGAAAGAATATAATTACTCAAGATGATTATTAATATGCCTAAAAGCAATGAAACCTAATAAATTCAAGTGAAAGACGGTTCTTGGCTAGTATCCCGTTATCTTGGGTCGCGCACGTACCTCCCGGCCGGTTAACCACCTCCCGTTTAGTGAGGGCTATTGTATTCTGGTGGCCCAGCGCATATCTATATTCTGGGCATCAACGCCACCTCCCCTTTAGGGAGGGCTTTTGTCCTCGGGTGGCTGCCTCCCGTTTACGATGTTACTATGTTCTGGGGAGACGTCCCTTCTGTAGTACGAGCCAAGTTACCAAAGTAAAAGATACATGATGATGAACATGATAAAGAAGATAATGTAATATGATATGAGATGTTTGCAAAATAGTTTTACTTATTCTATCCTCCTTGTTTATCAATAAAATGATGTGAAATGAATTTACATTGTTAGAGTAGTATGTTACTGAGCCTCGGCTCACGACGTTTTGTTTTATGTTTTAGGTACCGATGGTGATAACGGGATGGCGTAGCAGTGAGGATTTATTTAGTATCTAGATTTATGTAGACTCTCATGGTTTTAATTTAAGTTAATGCCAAACTCTGATTAGTAACTAAGTTTCAATTAATCAAGACTAATGTTGGATCCATTTTATATTACATATTTAGATTATGTTTAAGTTTATGGATTCATGTTGCCTTGTATTTTCCTAATGGAAAGTACGGCAGTAACGCGCCGACTATCTAGGTTCCGCTGCTAATAATCGATTAGTTGACTTAACAACGATGATTAGAGGTCGGGGTGTTACACATCTGAACTTCGTTTATCTTAGGATTTTATAAGTGATCACAAGTTACAACCCAAGATTACTTCCTTTAATCTCAATCTTTCTTATTTTGTTGAACCTAGCCAACAATCAATCTTACCTTTCAAGGCATAACTTGTTAACTTACCAGATAAGGCCCACAGTCCTCATAAAGTAGTGAAAATAATGCTATAAGGGAACACATGAATAAACATGATTCAATCTCAATAATATATTAATTCCCCCATGTGAATTAATAAATAAAGTTTCCAGCCACATGCTTGCATCAATAATCCCATAAAAACATGACAATCTTTAACTCATATTCAATCTCATAATTAACATGCTTGCGCACAGGCGTAAAACATGTAAAATCCAATCCTACTAGAAATCATATATGAACTTATAAAGTTCCTACACATGATACTGCAACTTTTCCTTCTTAAATCATGATACTATATCACATAACACATAGGTATGTACGTACCTTGTGTAAAGTAGTTGATATGCCACATTTAATTTCTTAAAAGTCACCTACTGAGTATTCTCCGCCTAAAATAATCAATATAAACTAAAATCAATACTCTTACATAAAATACAACAACTTTAAACTATTTAAAATCCCATTTAAACATATTCAAAAGTTGTTTTTACTATCGAAACTTCAATTACTTTTAATTCATAGCATAGTACTACCATACTAGTAGTTAAAATCCTTAAAACTCCATTATTACAACCTTTTCTAAAATTCCAGCAACTTATAAAATCATAAAATCCTCTTTAAACATACGTAAACATGCTTAAATTCATAATTTAAAACAATCTCATAGTGTACAGGATACTACTATGGTTTCCTAATAATTAACACCCTAAAAATCCATGCTTTGATGATTAGAACTTCAATGATCTAAAAATAATAAACAAATCTGAAATTTTATTCTTTTAAAATAATAAATTAAAATCAATAATCATGACTAGCATTAAAATAAAGCATAAAAAAATAGTCTTTAATGGAAAGTTGAGGAAGAAGAAAAGAAATTAACCAACAATCAAAGAACCAAGAAGAGAGTGAAAGGCGAAGGAACTCAGGAAGGACACGACAGCAGCAGCAGCGACGCCCAAATCAATGGGTGTAAAGGTTTTGTGACGTTTCTTGTTGAAGAAGAAATGTTACTTGAAAAAGAAGAAAACTTGAGAGATGGAAGAATCGAAAAAAAAAATGAGGAGGTTTAACACTTATGTGTCATTCCATCTTTCTTTGAAAAAAATAGATCACAAATTTGACTAATTAGCAAAAGCATAAACTGGTAAAAAGAAATGATGACCTTCTGAAACAGTGTATGTTGCACCACAAGACTCAAACATATGTTAAAAGAAGTTCGTGGAACATCATGTTGGACCCCGACTTGATGATCCATGTCATGATCAATAATGCTCTCATAACCCCAAAAGTGTCATTTTTCCAAGCTGGAAAGGTTTCAAAAATAGCATTAAAATGTTTCACAAAAACTTTCTATAGTAAGTTGCAAACACTAGAGTTATTGGTTGACTCCGTACCAACATTGATCATCAAATTAGAAACCACCAAATTTCCTTCATATCCTCCTTTTCAATTGTCTGGTTAATTTGTTAAAAAACATTGTTCTGTTCCATAGTGTGCTCTAATGATTCAGACGTTCATGCGTGATATTTGTTTTAGGAAAATAATTAAGATTTAGGTTCGACAAGTTTTTACGAGTTCTTTTATCTCATACAGATTTACTGAATTTTTCTAATTGAGGACGATGAATATCACACTCCACACTCATGTATTTTTTGTGAAAGATAGGTTAATCTCAAGTGATGTTCTTGCTTACCTACCCAATTGTCTCTCTTTCTTTTAATCTATTGCAAGAATCAATTTTCTCCTTCCCTTTTCTTATTATTCATGATTCAATATTTTCATCTATATGCCAACATTTTTATTCAGTTTCAAAATCGCAAGTTTAAATCTCTTTATATCATCATACTCTTTATAGTCAAAGATGTTTCAATTTGCTTTACCTAATCAAGCAAACACTCACTATCATGTCTTCCATAAAACTTTGGTAAATTTAACCCACTATAATTGTATCTAGGATGTTTATCCATGCTATTATTGTGATGTTCTAGAAATTTCAGTTTTAAAGCCAAGTTGTCTATGACATCCATTATAGTGTTTTGTTTATTCCTTTTCTCCTCATTCTTCACTAATTTTTTCTCCAAATTCTCCAATATTTGATTTATGATCTGTAACATCCTAGAAACATCATCACCAACATGATTGTTCAGTGTTTTGCTAGATTATTACAAGTATAATATGTATTATATCCAAAACTTTAAGCAATTACAAGTAAACGAGAGATGGACTTGAGATTCTCGAAGGCTTATAAATTATGAAAATTTAGGAAATTATAAACAATTTCAGAAAAGACACTCCTCAAAAGCTTTTCGAATAAGGTAAAAATCTTCAATTGAAAATCAGTGTGTTGGATTTGCTTCTTTCTGGTGCAGTTGTGAGAAACATGCCATGTTTAATACCAAAAAGTTCAACTTTTTCTTTTGAAAACTACCCAAGTATTCTGCATAAAAAAATTACGCAAAATTCAAAAAAAATAAACACCAAATATGGAATTATGTAGGTTGAGAAGTTGCTCTCCAATGTTGACAAGATAAGTGAATGAATTTCAGTGTTTTCTTTTCCACTCCAAAATTGCGTCTTTTTTTTCAAATCTTTCCTCCAATGCTCTGATACCAGATGATGTAAGTGTACATACAACCTCCCAAATATAAAATGATGGATTTAAACTTAAGAGAACAAGAATACTCACAACAACCCTTAAATCACGTAACAATGGATTAATAAGCCAAAACTCAAGGACAAGCTCAATGTTTGGGGGTCCTAGACTCGAGATTAAGATACACTTGAATCTCATATAATGCGTAACTCAAGAACCCACTCAAAGCTACAAGGGGATATGCTTAGAATTGAGACACACTAAACATGAACATAGAAAACACAAGGTTTTTTCTATCATTCCAACAAATCTAATTTTTCTTTGCTCAAGTATATATGGAAATATAAGATACTATGAAAATGAAAACCTAACCAGCAAAACGCTCCTAAAATTGTTTATAAAAAATTGGTTACAAAACACTAATCGCCCCTCTTTTCACTCCTTTTTGTAACGGTCCATTAATGACCATTAATAGAGTTGTTACAAGGCAATAAATGATTTCTAAATATACTCTTAATTGATATATGCTCGAATTATCAAATTGGAACACACAAGAAAGATAAACAACAAAGAGAAGCACGACTCGCTGAAAATGAAATAACTCGAACTTAGGCAAGATCTCAAATTCTCCTAAAGCTACAGTCACACCAATTTAGATGAATCAAATGCTCCTTAGATCACCAACTAGATTTTTCAAGGCTAATCAAGCAAAGGAAACAAGTTCAGTTTCAGTTCTAAATCCAAGAAACGAGAAGTAACACAAAGATAGCTCACAACAATATGTTCGGTCATAAAAACTTGAATGTCTTTCATTTCATTGCAATCAACTATTTAGACAAGCAAATGATTGTTTTTTTAAATGATTTAAAACAAAAATAAAAAGACAACTAACAACTAACTACTTAGTCTCCATGATCTATGCACGCCTCCCTTGAAACGAGGAACAAATTAGGCTCCCCATGATCTCCTTATTAGCCACGGCTTTAGTTGGCCTTGGACGGCACACAAATAGGAGGTAGTTCTTAATTTCACTCTCATGATCCTCCAACTTCTCTCCATCTTGTTGCTTAGATATTGCTAGCTCTCCTTCTTTGTTGAAGACAAATAACTACCCCCTAAGACTTCGAGGAATCCTAGGACTCTTAACAAATCACTAACTCCTATAATAACTTTTAAGAATGGGTTATACTTATGTCAAACACCTTAAGTAAACCAAGTCCATTACAACCACGACTTAAACAAAGTCAAAAGAATGAAAGCTAAAGAAACTCTAATTAAAATGAACAAGGAACTTAAGTAACCATGCTCACAACATATTCTCCTACAATGCTCAACATAAGCATAGAATCAATAACATATTGTAAAGTGACAACCACCATGTGAATGAGCTTGATATCTTTAGTAACTGTAGTAGACATAGATGGTCCTCCATTATAAATCACACCTAAGTAAAGAGCTTAACATACCTAGATCTTCCCCTTATTATATGCTAACATTAAGGGCAATAAAAGCAAATCAAACTCCAGCCCAAACTGCATATGGACCGAACTAAAACACACACAATAAAAGATTGAGGTCTTGAACAAGACTTGGGCTCCTGTCCTACCATCATATTCATGCTCTTGGCAGCAGCTTCTATTGGGCTTTTATCTGCTATTGTACGCTTTGCTTAAAGTGAATTCCCAAAGTAAAAGCATAAGATATTAACACTTGCAACTTTGTGTTGTACGTAAGATGATCCCTATCCAAAAAATTGAAAGATCATCTAAATTGAATATTTTGAGTTGCCTTTGACACACATGTATCAATTCAATTATAATGATGACGAACTAAATGAAAATTGTTCAAATAAAACACTAATTCAGTTTCGGATTTGTAAATACAATAATAATTACCAAATTACAAAAGAATTAAAGCATGGTCCACCTCTAGCATGCTAAAATATAATTGTAAGTTAGTAATAACGGTAATTATTAAAATATTAATTGACTTCTCTAACATTCTAGTGATAATGGTAACAATGATGTAACTAATAAAAGTATAAGTTTATTAGCTTAATGCATCTCTAACATGCTTGTTCTGCAATTAAAAAATTAATTCACCTCTACCAACATTCTAATTATATTAGTGAATCAATAAAAGAAAATTCCAGATAAAAATCATTAGTGTCAATTACCTTAATTGTTAGGACAAGAAAAGGCGAATCTCTAGGCGAATCATATAATAACTCCACATTAAGCACAATTTCAGCTACACTATGATAATAACTCTAATAATACCGCCCCCTCTCCACAATGCCACTTAATGGTGGTCCCAAGCCGCTTATGTGTAAGTACAAACTGCTCCCAACACACCTTGACCGCTAGCAGGACCATGACTTGTGGTTGATGTATGTCCACCACGATGCAAAAAGGGTCCATGAATGAAGAACCTTTAGCACCTTGATGTATATTCGAATTATCAAATTGGAACATACATGGAAAGGATTAAACAAGAACAAGCTCAAACAATTCAACCAAGAACAATCCAAACTTGGGCTTAATTTCTAACTCCGATAGAGATATAGATGCACCACTCTAATGGATTTAGAATCTCTGGATATCATAAATTAGCTAAGATAAGCTAATCAAGCAAAAGGAACAACTCCAAATCTGGTTCTAATCCTAGAAACGAAAATGAGAATCGAAGGTAGCTTTCGAAATTCTATTTGGTCATAAAACTTCAATACTTTTCATTTTATTACCACTTGATATTTATGCAAGCTAAATGATCATTTCTAATTAAGAAAAAACATAAATAACAAGTTAATAACTAACTAAAACAACTAACACACTATATCTCATGATCCGTGACAAATGTGAGAAATAGTCGAAAAGAATTCCATGATCTTCTCCATATTGCTGGATTCTCTCAACAACATAACCACCTTGGGACTGCTTGATAGACATGACTACTTGGAGATGGATCTAGATGGCACCAAAGTAGTAACTTCCTTCTATTTTCACAGCGCCTCTTCTCCACTTCTTGTTCTTCATGCTTGTGTGGCTGCAACGAATCACTAAGCTATTACAACTGAATAAATGCATGAATGCATAACTCCTACAAGACATAGAATCCTAATAAGTCTAGGATTCCATAAGGAGGTATTTCAATTATCTCCCTCACAAATTATAATTTGGTGATAACCACTTCCCAAATCTAACTTGGAGAACACCTTAGCTCTATAAAGATCATCTAATAAGTTGTTTAACATAGAAATTGAGAAACGGTACCTAACAGTGATCTTGTTGATTGCGCTATTATCCACACATATCCTCCTTTATCCATTATTCTTGGACTAAAAGGGTTGGGACAACACATGGAATCAAAGACTTTAATCATCCCTTTTGCTAACAACTCCTCAACTTGCCTTCTTATTTCGTCAGAATCTTTGAGGCTAGTTAGGTTTATTTGGTAGCATGGTTCTTGGGATAAGGGTAATATTTTTTTGGATGTCACGTTTAGGGGGTAAGCTAGGGGGTATGTCTTATGTAAAAGCATCATGGTAGGTGTTTAGGAGCGGATCGAAATAAGTAAGCGATGGTCAAGATTTGTGTTTTCATGGATAGAATCATGTGAATCATTTAATAATAACTCACAAAAGATTGAGATCTCATATATGGTGATTATCTTGGAATAGGGTGGTTAAGGAAAGATATTTTTCTTTTGTGGAGTGAGGTTTAATGTCTTGTAAGGATGAGGTTGAGGTTAAAATAATCTTCTATTTATTTTGAAGGAAGGAATAGATATTTCTATAACCATCATGTAACACATGACAAGCATCCATAAGTATAATATCATACCACTTCACTTCCTTATAAACACTCTCAATACTAAAACAGTAAGACTCGAGCATTCACTTGAATTCCTTCACCTTGATTAAGCCATTAAATCATATTTGTCCTAGGATGTGGAGATGTCGGAAGCTTAAGTTTATCCACCAGAGATTGAGCATCCACGTTGGTGTAACTCCCTCCATTAATGATCAAGGTACAAACCTTGCCTCTAATAGTGCATCGTGTATGAAATATGGCCTCCCTTTGTTGTAGCTCCTCATGGTCATCAATTCCACTCAAGGTTCGTCTAACAACGAGGTACTCTCATCCATTAGGACTGAGTTCCTCTATGGCCTTGTTTGGCAAATAGAGTTTAGAGTTTAGCTGTTAGAGTTTAGTGCTTGTTGTTAGAGGTTTAACTTTTTGTTCAGCAGATTTGGCCGCCAATTTAACAACTTTTTTTTATAAATGTGTTTGGTAACTATTAACTGATTGTTAAAAACTTATTGCCATTTGCTTGAGTACAATGACATTTATAGATATTTTAATACACTGTGTAGTAGTATTATTGGAAGCAAAAAAGTCATTGAACATATTTGTACCTAATCCTCTAAAGAAAAAGCTCCTATTAGGAGCTTTTTCATTTTGAGAGTTTTCATTCCAAAACTCTCTCTAAAACTATATTTTAACACACCTTTTAGAGTTTTTAACTAGTCAAAACTCTAAAACTGGTCCAAAACTCTCTTTTTGCTCCAAAACACTGATTGCCAAGCACCCCTTATGTTTTTTCTCTCTTCATAGCTTGCCTCTTCATACTCCTCCTCGCCTCCTCGCCTCCTATACCCTCCTCATTCTCCTCTTTCAATAGGCTCATAACTTTCTTGTTAGTACACTCTGAGGCAATGTTTCCTATGCCTCAACACCTAAAACATCTCATGGGGGCCTTATTTAGGGTAGGGGTTGTGGTATTTTGTGTTTTTGAAATGAAAGGTGTGGCTGGCTTGGTTTAATGGGGTTTAGGTTCTTGATAGGGGGTAGTTTTGACCGAAGGAATGTGAGGTTTCCACTTTGCCTTTGGCTATTTGTTGCTTGTCCACCTTATGCCCCAATATGATCAACTTTTTCAAGGTAGAATAATGGTGCAATCCTACTATATTGGCTATTCTAGGATCAAGACCACCAATGAACCTCACCAATGTTTAGGGTTCATCTTCTTGAATATCACATTTCATGAGATATGCCTCAAACTCTCTTGCATGCTCTTAAACGCTCTTAGTGCCTTGTTGTAGGTGGTGAAGCTTGGCGAAATTCTCTTGCACATAGTAAATTGGCAAGAATTTGCTCTTCAAGAGCTTCTTTATTTTCTTCCAAGTCCTCACTTTATATTTTCTTTCACACTCTTGGCACATATACTAGCCCACCATGTAAAAGTATACTTCCTTAACTTCAAGGGTACTAGTTTCACTCGTTTATCTTCTAGAATTGTTTATAGTTAAAGACTCCTCAAACAATCCTCATCCATTCTATAAACTCATCAGTGTAGACACAAAATTGTGTCTCCTCATTCAATACTTAATGATGAAAATACCCTCGTCTTAATTGGTTGGATCAAAAGGAAGAGCAATCGAACGTGCTAAGTCCAAAAGTATTTCGAAAATATAAAGTTTATTTATTAAATCCAAGCCCAATTTTAAAAGTTCAATTGATTAATCCTGATAATAAATTGTAATTTTAATACTTTAATATCATTATTCTCAATAAATAATTTTAAAGGATATTTATAAAATGAGAATTTTATTCCTAAACATAGTTGATTTCGAATTTCGATGTATAGATTTTATGAAAGGATAAAAAAAGCCTTAAAACAACAAAGAAATCGGCAAAAGTAAGTGCATTTGATGTACAATTTAATTTTATCTTTTCAATACGTTTTCGGTTTCCTTTCCCTATAAATACCTTGTTTCTTCGAACGACTTTTTAGAATACTAACCTGTGACTTCTATATATACTCTCCTATATACAAAATCATATTCAAACACTCAAAATCATAGCTAAATACAATCAAACACATTCATACCTTCAAATTTCTTAGTTCAAGCTTCAAGATTGCTCATCCTGAAGAACGTTGCATAAGACTCCGGCGACAAAGGTATAATTCCTGAGTGTCAATTCCAATTTAATTCTTCTTTTACTAAGCATCTAGTGTACATTCTTCTCTAAATCTTCCTTTCTTATTTTTTCTTTTACATTACATTAATATAATGAATATGGTTGTTGTTTGATTTAATGCTTTTGTTAACTCACATGATTATTATTGCTAATCAAAGACCTAAAGAACTATTCTAATATTAAATTCAGATAATTCAGACAATCTGTTAGGTTTCCTGTAATTTGACTGCATAATAACATGTCGTCAAAAATTAGTCTTTTGTTTGTTTAATGAACCGATATGGATTAATTATTATATTTGAATAACAGATTATCTGGTTGTTTAATTGCATACAACATGACATGAGTCGATATTAAGTAGAGGTCATCAATGGGTGAACGTGGTTCCTGACCGTGTTCGTAACCTCATCCCTGAACTCAATCTATGGTTCATTAACCACTTAAGGAGTCAAGATAGGGAAATCTACATTGGATAAGTCCCTAAGTTGTCCCTACGATTTTCCAATATCCAATTAGGTTTATAAGTCTTCCTTTAAAGACTTATTGGCGACGACATCTCTATATTCCAAAACATTTTTCCATAAGACCTTTACGATGAAGTAGTTAAATACACGCTCCTCCCGCGTAGGCAAATAAAAACACGCCTACAATTTGGCGACTCCACTAGGGAGAAGTTTTTTACAAATTAATTTTTTAAATGAATGGGTGAAACACGAAAAATACAATTCATGCTTGTTTTATGATTTTAAATAACATCGTAGTTTTGCATATGATGGCTACTGTTTAAGCCACTATAAGGACAATCTTCCTTACTTCATTAGCGCATAATCTATGAGTGAAGCCACCCTTGCGGGTTTGTGCTTTGTCCTCCTGAAAGCTTCCTGAGCAATAGTATTGGATCTTAGTCATAAGAAAACCACCCAACGATGACATTGTTCTCTTGAAACTGATTTGAGAACTAGAGTGTGTCTTACACGTGGCCACCTTATTGAGCAAAGGTACGAAGCGTGGGATCAATTGCTTAGTCATGGACCCTTTTAAGCCTTAACCAAAGCCTGACCATAGTATTAAACATAGATTTTGACTTTCGATTGAAACTACATACTATGCTTGCCTGTGTGACATTATCGATCGCTTGTTCGCTATGTTTAACACGTTTTCCCCTCGATTTTAGCGTCGAATTAGGCTAAAATCATCGAAAAACGACCAATACTCTTCGAAAACCGCATCATCGGAGTAGTGCGCCAAGTGCAATTATCTTGCGTCTCATGCAATACGCTTTTCCACAATGCGTGGCAAGCATCTCTTTTGCGTGTGACGAATGCCGCTTGCGTGGCACGCAACCTTTATCGGTGTATTAAACTGTACAATTTTATGGTTTCGTCGGTTTATTTGTCGGATTTCGATCTATATGCACATTGTCGTTCATGATCACTTTTAATACATATCTTTCAAACAAAACTCACCTAATTCAAACATAACAATTAATCTTTTCATACATATCATCTAAGGTTGAGAATATCCTAAACTGTGCATTTAGAAAAGTGATAATGATAGAGTCAGTCGTCATGCGTATCTACCTCTTCCCATTTTATCCCTATCCTGCAAATCCTCCCTATCACACCTATCCTATTTCAAAAAAAGATATATCTTTTCCAAAATCAATCCTAAACCTTCTTCTATTCAATCCTTTTCCGAAAATATTTACTAATCATCATTCTAGCTATTCAAAAGAAAAATATTTTCAAAATTAATCCATCATCTTTTCCCAATAAAAGATAAAAATAAGGGGTGCCTTTAAAAAACGAACTCCAAAAAATCTAAACCTAGTCCAAATACCTCAAATCCAATCCAATCAACCCAATCCTAATTCATTTGCATTCATCCTAGGCCCATCTAAGTTTAAGTCCATGCATTCATCTAGGCCAACTTGCATAATATCCATCTTATGCCTTATTAAGTCTCATCTCATCTCATCTCATCTCATCTCAGTCATTCCAATAAATCTAAAGTCTAATCCTAACCCAATCCAAAACACAGGTTCATTTAGGCCCAATTCATACCCTATGTCTAGTTTGCATCTCTATGTAAACCCTAGTCAATTCTTAGTACTATAAAAACCCAATTCATACCCTAGGTCTAACACCCCGACAATTATCTATTTTCCAAAATACATTTTTTATATAAAACATAGAGAATCATCAAAGCATTATCGCCCATGTGATAACGTATCGGCTTATTCAGAATTTTGCAGCGGAAAACATAACAACTAACTTTATAAACAAAACTTAGTCAACTACAAAGTCAACTCCAAAAGTCAAACCAATAAAGTCAAACTTAAAACCAAATCAACTTATAAAAGAATAAACTCAAAGTATGATAAAGTAGACTATACAAGCTCTCCAATCCCGAATCCAATGATGCATCATCTTCAAACCTGTTGACGGACAATGCACTA